>NW_027255902.1:0-2500 GCF_043229965.1 Drosophila suzukii | reverse complement strand
GACAGACAGACAGACAGACAGACAGACAGACAGACAGACAGACAGACAGACAGACAGACAGACAGACAGACAGACAGACAGACAGACAGACAGACAGACAGACAGACAGACAGACAGACAGACAGACAGACAGACAGACAGACAGACAGACAGACAGACAGACAGACAGACAGACAGACAGACAGACAGACAGACAGACAGACAGACAGACAGACAGACAGACAGACAGACAGACAGACAGACAGACAGACAGACAGACAGACAGACAGACAGACAGACAGACAGACAGACAGACAGACAGACAGACAGACAGACAGACAGACAGACAGACAGACAGACAGACAGACAGACAGACAGACAGACAGACAGACAGACAGACAGACAGACAGACAGACAGACAGACAGACAGACAGACAGACAGACAGACAGACAGACAGACAGACAGACAGACAGACAGACAGACAGACAGACAGACAGACAGACAGACAGACAGACCAGACAGACAGACAGACAGACAGACAGACAGACAGACAGACAGACAGACAGACAGACAGACAGACAGACAGACAGACAGACAGACAGACAGACAGACAGACAGACAGACAGACAGACAGACAGACAGACAGACAGACAGACAGACAGACAGACAGACAGACAGACAGACAGACAGACAGACAGACAGACAGACAGACAGACAGACAGACAGACAGACAGACAGACAGACAGACAGACAGACAGACAGACAGACAGACAGACAGACAGACAGACAGACAGACAGACAGACAGACAGACAGACAGACAGACAGACAGACAGACAGACAGACAGACAGACAGACAGACAGACAGACAGACAGACAGACAGACAGACAGACAGACAGACAGACAGACAGACAGACAGACAGACAGACAGACAGACAGACAGACAGACAGACAGACAGACAGACAGACAGACAGACAGACAGACAGACAGACAGACAGACAGACAGACAGACAGACAGACAGACAGACAGACAGACAGACAGACAGACAGACAGACAGACAGACAGACAGACAGACAGACAGACAGACAGACAGACAGACAGACAGACAGACAGACAGACAGACAGACAGACAGACAGACAGACAGACAGACAGACAGACAGACAGACAGACAGACAGACAGACAGACAGACAGACAGACAGACAGACAGACAGACAGACAGACAGACAGACAGACAGACAGACAGACAGACAGACAGACAGACAGACAGACAGACAGACAGACAGACAGACAGACAGACAGACAGACAGACAGACAGACAGACAGACAGACAGACAGACAGACAGACAGACAGACAGACAGACAGACAGACAGACAGACAGACAGACAGACAGACAGACAGACAGACAGACAGACAGACAGACAGACAGACAGACAGACAGACAGACAGACAGACAGACAGACAGACAGACAGACAGACAGACAGACAGACAGACAGACAGACAGACAGACAGACAGACAGACAGACAGACAGACAGACAGACAGACAGACAGACAGACAGACAGACAGACAGACAGACAGACAGACAGACAGACAGACAGACAGACAGACAGACAGACAGACAGACAGACAGACAGACAGACAGACAGACAGACAGACAGACAGACAGACAGACAGACAGACAGACAGACAGACAGACAGACAGACAGACAGACAGACAGACAGACAGACAGACAGACAGACAGACAGACAGACAGACAGACAGACAGACAGACAGACAGACAGACAGACAGACAGACAGACAGACAGACAGACAGACAGACAGACAGACAGACAGACAGACAGACAGACAGACAGACAGACAGACAGACAGACAGACAGACAGACAGACAGACAGACAGACAGGACAGACAGACAGACAGACAGACAGACAGACAGACAGACAGACAGACAGACAGACAGACAGACAGACAGACAGACAGACAGACAGACAGACAGACAGACAGACAGACAGACAGACAGACAGACAGACAGACAGACAGACAGACAGACAGACAGACAGACAGACAGACAGACAGACAGACAGACAGACAGACAGACAGACAGACAGACAGACAGACAGACAGACAGACAGACAGACAGACAGACAGACAGACAGACAGACAGACAGACAGACAGACAGACAGACAGACAGACAGACAGACAGACAGACAGACAGACAGACAGACAGACAGACAGACAGACAGACAGACAGACAGACAGACAGACAGACAGACAGACAGACAGACAGACAGACAGACAGACAGACAGACAGACAGACAGACAGACAGACAGACAGACAGACAGACAGACAGACAGACAGACAGACAGACAGACAGACAGACAGACAGACAGACAGACAGACAGACAGACAGACAGACAGACAGACAGACAGACAGACAGACAGACAGACAGACAGACAGACAGACAGACAGACAGACAGACAGACAGACAGACAGACAGACAGACAGACAGACAGA